>NC_034175.2:23152378-23162378 GCF_002021735.2 Oncorhynchus kisutch
TGGGTGTAGGATATATGTGGTAACTTGTTCACTGAGGAGAACTCTGATGCTCTCTATATGGGTGTAGGATATATGTGGTAACTTGTTCACTGAGGAGAACTCTGATGCTCTCTATATGGATGTAGAATCTTTGCGGTAACTTGTTCACTGAGGAGAACTCTGATGCTCTCTATATGGATGTAGAATCTCTGTGGTAACTTGTTCACTGAGGAGAACTCTGATGCTCTCTATTTGGATGTAGGATCTCTGTGGTAACTTGTTCACTGAGGATAATTTATGCTCTCTATATGGATGTAGGATCTCTGTGGTAACTTGTTCACTGAGGATAACTCTGATGCTCTTTTTGGATGTAGGATCTCTGTGGTAACTTGTATCTGTACAGGGTGAGCTCTACGTCAATCTATGCAATTGAGTTTTATGTTTTCCTCTCAGGAATTCTGTCTTATTTGCATTGGTCTCATCCCCCACACAAGCCTTTAGATGCTGTGACACCCTGAGGAGATTGGGCCTTGGTGGTCAGGTTACACTGTAAACTTGGTATCGTTTCATTGGTCAATGGTTGTTGCTTTTGGGTTGAGAAAGGTACAACTTCAGATGTTATAAATGGAATGAAATGCCTTTGTTCTCTCTCTTGTCCTATATCCAGTCCATGGAGGAAGGTTATATGATCAATTCTCATTCCCTAGGCTTCTAGGCCTCTGGCCTAATAGGCATCTCTTTGTTCATGCTTTGTCTTGTAAATTAATCTTAATATATATACACTACCGGTCCAAAGTTTTAGAACCCCTACTCATTCAAGGGTTTTTCTTTATTTGTACTATTTTCTACATTGTAGAATAATAGTGAAACATCAAAACTATGAAATAACACATATGGAATCATGTAGTAACTCCATAAAGTGTTAATCAAATCAAAATACATTTTATATTTGAGAGTCTACAAAGTAGCCACCCTTTGCCTTGATGACAGCTTTGCAAACTTTTGGCATTCACTCAACCAGCTTCACCTGGAATGCTTTTCCAACAGTCTTGATAGAGTTCCCACATATGCTGAGCACTTGTTGAATGCTCTTCCTTTACTCTGCGGTCCGACTCATCCCAAACCATCTTAATTTGGTTGAGGTCGGGGGGTTGTGGAGGCCAGGTCATTTGATGCAGGACTCCATCACTCTTCTTCTTGATCAAATAGCCCTTAGCCCTGGAGGTGTGTTTGGTCAATGTCCTGTTGAAAACCAAATGATTGTCCCACTAAGCCCAAACCAGATGGGATGGCGTATTGCTGCAGTAGCCATGCTGGTTAAGTGTGCTTTGAATTTTAAATAAATCACTGACAGTGTCACCAGCAAAGCACCCCCACACAATAACACCTCTTCCTCCATGCTTTACGGTTGGAAATACACATGCGGAGATCATCCTTCACCCACATCGCGTCTCACAAAGACACGGCAGTTGGAACCAAAAATCTCCAATTTGGACTCCAGACCAAAGGACAATTTCCACCGATCTAATGTCCATTGCTCGTGTTTCTTGGCCCAAGCAAGTCTCTTCTTATTATTGGTGTCCTTTAGTAGTGGTTTCTTTGCAGCAATTCGATCATGAAGGCCTGATTCACAGTCTCCTCTGAACAGTTGACGTTGAGATGTGTCTGTTACTTGAACTCTGTGAAGCATTTATTTGAGCTGCAATTTCTGAGGCTGGTAACTCTAATCAACATATCCTCTGCAGTAGAGGTAACTCTGGGTCTTCCCTTCCTGTGGCGGTCCTCATGAGAGCCAGATTCATCATACTGCTTGATGGTTTTTGTGACTGCACTTGAAGAAACGTTCAAAGTTTTTGAAATTTTCCGTGTTGACTGACCTTTATGTCTTAAGATAATGATGGACTGTCATTTCTCTTTACTTATTTGAGCTATTCTTGCCATAATATGGACTTGGTATTTTACCAAATAGGGCTATTTTCTACCTTGTCACAACACAACTGAATGGCTCAAACGCATTAAGAAGGAAAGTAATTCCACTTTTAAGAAGGCACACCTGTTAATTTAAATGCATTCCAGGTGCCTACTGGTTGAGAGAATGCCAATATTGTGCAAAGCTGTCAAGGCAAAAGGTGGCTATTTGAAGAATCTCAAATATTAAACATATTTTGATTTGTTTAACACTTTTTTGGTGAAGACATGATTCCATATGTGTTATTTCATAGTTTTGATGTTTCACTATTAATCTACAATGTAGAAAATAGTACAAATAAAGAAAAACCCTTGAATGAGTAGGGGTTCTAAAACTTTGGACCGGTAGTGTATGCCATTGACTTATGCTTTGTTAATGTCAGTTTGACCTTGTAACTTAAGCGTTACGCCTTGTATGTGTTTTCATTCATTTTACAATTTAGTTAAATAAACTTGTATTTAGAATTCCGTTCTCGTGGCCATACCTTGATCTTATTCAGCTAAACACATAATACTTTGCACATGGTTTTACTAGAATGTGAAATGGAATCAGACGACGATAATTCATTTAAAGGACTAATTGCTTAATTTTATTACGAGTCGCGTAATAAGGGGTATATAATGTGAGGGGTATATAATATGCATATATGATAATAATTACCCCACTACAGTAAATGGTGGCCCCTAGCGATATATCATTAGGAACTCGTGGATTATATTGAGAACTTTAGAGGTAAAGTAAATTGTGATTTCTGATTTATTGTATCTTGCGGATGATTTGGAATATTATTGCTAACTTTCGAAGTCCGGTTCGGGTGAGTTTGTTTTTTCTAGCTATTTGCATTTTGGAACTGTCGTTATGGGCGTGTAAATCTAATGCAGATGATTGCTGTATCCTTCAGCGTTGCACCTGCCAGGCGTAGGAAGTTTTCATTATTTATTCCATTAGATTCCCTGATATATGATGAACATGTAGCCTACGCAATGGATAAGGTGCAAGTTACAGACCTTTTAGGTTAAGAAAATCGCCTATTCATAATTTGGCTCAAAAGCTGATCAAGAAAGATAGAATGGTCTTAACATCGTTTCGACGAGCAATTAAATAATTGATTACTGGCAAACAATTAGGCACAAAAAGGAGGTGGATACAAACCAAATTCTAGAGGTTCGTGTGCATTTGTTTTGAAAACACCAAAACAGGGAATTGAAGGGAAATGTATGCATTTTCTTCTCTGATGGGGGGGTTCAACTCAATATTAGGAAGGTGTTCCTGATGTGTGATATACTCAGTGTATGTTCCGTGTCTTGCGGTGACCACGTTAAATGTGACTGTTCTCCTTTTTGTTGTCACACACAATGCTGGGCAAAATGGCTTTTGTGGTTGTGCAAAGGATCTGATTAATGTTCGATGTGGTGCATATGGTGAAATCTTCCCGTTGACCACACCTACCTCTATGGATGTGGGTGTGTTCAAGCGGGGGGCTCAGATTGGGTTTACAGACTAGTTAATTATTCATATTTGATTTGAGCAAGCAGTGGGTGAGCTTTGGATCTCAGGCCCAAGTTTGATTTAGAATGTTGATATCATCCTCATCTGATAGAAGGTGACATCAAATCAAATCAAATTGTATTTGTCACATACACATGGTTAGCAGATGTTAATGCGAGTGTAGCGAAATGCTTGTGCTTCTAGTTCCCGACAATGCAGTAATGACCAACGAGTAATCTAACCTAACAATTCCACAACTACTACCTTATACACACAAGTGTAAAGCGATAAAGAATATGTACATAAAGATATATGAATGAGGGATGGTACAGAACAGCATAGGCAAGATGGAGTAGATGGTATTGAGTACAGTATATACATATGAGATGAGTAATGTAGGGTATGTAAACAAAGTGGCATAGTTTAAAGTGGCTAGTGATACATGTATTACATAAAGATGCAGTGGATGATATAGAGTACAGTACTGTATATACATATACATATGAGATGAGTAATGTAGGGTATGTAAACATTATATTAAGTGGCATTGTTTAAAGTGGCTAGTGATACATTTTTTACATCCATTTCCATCAATTTCCATTATTAAAGTGTCTGGAGTTGAGTCAGTGTCAGTGTGTTGGCAGCAGCCACTCAATGTTAGTGGTGGCTGTTTAACAGTCTGATGGCCTTGAGATAGAAGCTGTTTTTCAGTCTCTCGGTCCCTGCTTTGATGCACCTGTACTGACCTCGCCTTCTGGATGATAGCGGGGTGAACAGGCAATAACTCGGGTGGTTGTTGTCCTTGATGATCTTTATGGCCTTCCTGTGACATTGGGTGGTGTAGGTGTCCTGGAGGGCAGGTAGTTTGCCCCCGGTGATGCGTTGTGCAGACCTCACTACCCTCTGGAGAGCCTTACGGTTGTGGGCGGAGCAGTTGCCGTACCAGGCGATGGTACAGCCTGACAGGATGCTCTCGATTGTGCATCTGTAGACGTTTGTGAGTGCTTTTGGTGACAAGCCAAATTTCTTCAGACTCCTGAGGTTGAAGAGGCGCTGCTGTCCTGTCCTGTCGATGTGGATAGGGGGGTGCTCCCTCTGCTGTTTCCTGAAGTCCACAATCATCTCCTTTGTTTTGTTGAGTGTGAGGTTATTTTCCCGACACCACACTCCGAGGGCCCTCACTTCCTCCCTGTAGGCCGACTCGTCGGCGCCGAAATCCTTATTTGCTAAAGAAAGCATTGTTTCTATATTAATATTTGATTTTGTTACATACGTCAGCTCTGTCTCCAGAGACAGAACAGTGGCTTAATCACATCAAGTTGAATCCATGTTTAAAGAGGCAGTTAAGTCTTCCTGTTTGGTTTATTAAAAAAACGTTTCAACACATTTACTTTCTACACCCTCTGCTGGTTTAGAAACCAGTTTGAAGTTGCAATTGCTTTTGTGACCTGTCGGTGGCAAACATGGAGATAGATGTTTTAGTAATCAAATACTGTTGTTTTTTTAAAATTATAATAATGTTGATTGATGCGAATAGTCTGCCTCAGTGGACGAGTTATAATTACCCATAAAACCTTTCTTCACCATTCATTTTTTCACATTGTAAATTTTACAAACATTTCAAACTAAGTATCTGTTTGGTGTAGGCGTACCTTGGCGTCATGATTTGATAACCGTGTAATTCTCTCTCGGACAATGTGAGTTTTATCAATCTATTTCACTGTGCAGTCAGAGGACCTGTGTCCAATCCATGATGAATCCATGTGCTGTGTTGAAATGTCTTGAATAAAGTGTTGAACTTCCTCTGTCCCCTTTCTCAGTCTTAGCTAGCCAATGACTAGTTAGCTAGTTAGCAGAGCAGTAGATCAAAAACATCATTTTGTATTACTTGACCTAGGTCCGTGTTTGTACAGTACCCAGTGGGCATATGACGTGATAAAGACATATTTTACTGGTTGAAATCTGGTCTGGATGTCCTATAACCAGATCACAACCAGATTTAAGACGTCTTCCCGAATCCGTCAGAATCATATTACTCTGGGCCCTGGCTAATGGTACTCGGGCCGAGTCCATTTCAGCTTCTCCGGCCCGATTCACTTTTTTAGGAGTAGGGCCATTTGAGGTTTTTATTTGTCAAGTGATGAAACACAAATATCTATCTATTTTTTATGGGATATATTTCACCTCTAAGTCATCGAATTTGCTAGGTCAATTTAAAAGCTCAATGTTGTGACAGTCTCTGCGGTCCTACAGTTATCAGAGCTGGTCCCTAATTTAGAGAATCTCTGATGCTATAATTGCGTTTGCTTTTACTACAGGCTAAGCCAGTGTTTTTTGTAGTTGCAGTCCATCCATTTGAAAAGTACACATTCACTTCCATAACATTTGTTCTAGACTACCAGTATGTAAGATACACTGGCACAATAATACAGGATACCCTTACAACATGTCACTGCCGTTACAATGCAGTCAAACTGCAGTACAATAAAGTAATGGTTGTTCAATTAATTATATTGTATTTTAGGCGTGTGGTTTAAGGTTTAGGTTTAAGGTTAGGGTTAAGGTTAGGTTTAGGGGTTAAGGTTAGGGCTAGGGCTAGGGTTAGGGGTTTGGGGTTAGGGTTAGGGTTAAGGGTTAGAGGTTAGGGAAAATAGGATTGTGAATGGGAATGTATTTTTACTCCACAAATAGTCCTAAAAATTCTGGTTAAAAAGATGTGTGCACGTGTGTGTGTTTGTAGATGTGTGTGTGCATATACCTGTATTTGTGATCTCACAGCCTTACACACATATGCCTCAGGTTCTGCAGGAGACGCGCATGTACCTGAAATTAGTCTCTGTGGGAAGTAAAGAAGCGATAAGGTGACTTTTCTTCAACATGTAACTCAATGCAGGGAAGTGAAATGTCTGTCAAATCAAGAGCATGTGTCATTGAGAGGAGACATTAATTGCCTTATCTCCATGGCAGGACGCTACCAGGGAGGTAGTGGTGCTGGGACGGCCTTCAGGTGATTTCCACCGACCGCCGTGCAAATGAGATGCAGTGAAGTACCTCCTTCCTGAAGATAATTGACCCTGAGGTCCGAGAGCCAGCGCTACCCCCTCACGCCAACCCTCCTGTCTCCCTCACATCCCCCCTCTGTCTCCCTCACACACCTCTCCTGCCTCCCAGGTCCCTGACAGTCCAGGACGGAGCCCCTGACTGGTCCGTAGTCAGCAGGAAGAGGTTGGCTCTTTGACCCTCACCCAGTCTCCCCCTCCTTCCCGGTCCCCTCTTTCCCGGTCCCCTCTCTCTCTCTCTCTCTCTCTCTCTCTCTCTCTCTCTCTCTCTCCCTCTCTCTCTCTCTCTCTAGCTCCTTCACAAGGGCATCCAGCTGCTGATGTGGCGGGAGGAGGGGTGAAAGGTAGTAGGAGGGGATAGGGCATCCTTTACATCATTGTCTTCTGTACACTCTGTTACCTCAACATAGACTCACGCCCACGCTGCTTAGTCATTTGTTGTTGTTGTCTGCGCTCCGTGTTTTAATTAGCTAAGAACTGCCTTGTACACAGCCATGTTTCTGGCCCGGTTACAGCAGGTGGTGGTGTTTATTTATCATCTGCGGTTCACGCCACTGAACTTTAATCATCCTCCAGTAATCAATCACAGACAACATCTAAAAGCACAAAGGCAACAGCTGCCTGGCTGCCTGGCCATCAGGTACTAATACTATGATGTATCCCTCTTTTTGATCCTTCCTTTCCCTCTCTGTCTGTCTCTATCTGTCTCCCTCTCCCTATCCCTCTGTGTGTGTGTCTCTCTCCCCCTCTCTCTGTCTGTCTCTATCTGTCTCCCTCTCCCTATCCCTCTGTGTGTGTGTCTCTCTCCCCCTCTCTCTGTCTGTCTCTATCTGTCTCCCTCTCCCTATCCCTCTGTGTGTGTGTCTCTCTCCCCCTCTTCTGTCTGTCTCTATCTGTCTCCCTCTCCCTATCCCTCTGTGTGTGTCTCTCTCCCCCTCTTCTGTCTGTCTCTATCTGTCTCCCTCTCCCTATCCCTCTGTGTGTGTGTCTCTCTCCCCCCTCTCTCTGTCTGTCTCTGTCTGTCTCTCTCTCCCTATCCCTCTGTGTGCGTGTCTCTCTCCCCCTCTCTCTGTCTCTCTATCTGTCTCCCTCTCCCTATCCCTCTGTGTGTGTGTCTCTCTCCCCCTCTCTCTGTCTGTCTCTATCTGTCTCCCTCTCCCTATCCCTCTGTGTGTGTGTCTCTCTCCCCCTCTCTCTGTCTGTATCTGTCTCCCTCTCCCTATCCCTCTGTGTGTGTCTCTCTCCCCCTCTCTCTGTCTGTCTCTATCTGTCTCCCTCTCCCTATCCCTCTGTGTGTGTCTCTCTCCCCCTCTCTCTGTCTGTCTCTATCTGTCTCCCTCTCCCTATCCCTCTGTGTGTGTGTCTCTCTCCCCCTCTCTCTCTCTGTCTCTATCTGTCTCCCTCTCCCTATCCCTCTGTGTGTGTGTCTCTCTCCCCCTCTCTCTGTCTGTCTCTCTGTCTCCCTATCCCTCTGTGTGTGTCTCTCTCCCCCTCTCTCTGTCTGTCTCTATCTGTCTCCCTATCCCTCTGTGTGTGTGTCTCTCTCCCCCTCTCTCTGTCTGTCTCTATCTGTCTCCCTCTCCCTATCCCTCTGTGTGTGTCTCTCTCTCTCCCTCTCTCTGTCTGTCTCTATCTGTCTCCCTCTCCCTATCCCTCTGTGTGTCTGTCTGTCTGTCTGTCTGTATCTCTCTCTCTCTCTCCCCCCTCTCTCTGTCTGTCTCTATTTGTCTCCCTCTCCCTATCCCTCTGTGTGTCTGTCTGTCTGTATCTCTCTCTCTCTCCCCCCTCTCTCTGTCTGTCTCTATTTGTCTCCCTCTCCCTATCCCTCTGTCTCTCTCTCTCCCTCTCCCTATCCCTCTGTCTCCCTCCCTCCCTCTGTCTGTCTGTCTGTCTGTCTGTCTGTCTGTCTGTCTGTCTGTCTCTCTCTCTCTCTCTCTCTCTCCCTCTCTCTCTCTCTCTCTCTCTCTCTCTCTCTCTCCCCCTCTGTCTGTCTCTATTTGTCTCCCTCTCCCTATCCCTCTGTCTGTCTCTCTCTCTCTCTTTCTGTCTCCCTCTCCCTATCTGTCTGTCTGTCCCCCTCTGTCTGTCTGTCTGTCTGTCTGTCTGTCTGTCTGTCTGTCTGTCTGTCTGTCTGTCTGTCTGTCTGTCTGTCTGTCTGTCTGTCTGTCTGTCTGTCTGTCTGTCTGTCTGTCTGTCTGTCTCTATTTGTCTCCTTATCCCTATCCCTCTGTCTCTCTCTTTCCCTCTCTCTCTCTGTCTCTATCAGTATCCCTCTGTGTCTATCAGTATCCCCTGTCTCTATCAGTATCCCTCTCTCTATCAGTCTCCCTCCCTCCCTCTGTCTGTCTGTCTGTCTGTCTGTCTGTCTGTCTGTCTGTCTGTCTGTCTGTCTATCAGTCTCCCCTCCCTCCCTCTGTCTGTCTGTCTGTCTGTCTGTCTGTCTGTCTGTCTGTCTGTCTGTCTGTCTGTCTGTCTGTCTGTCTGTCTGTCTGTCTGTCTGTCTCTCNATAAGCATTTCTCAACGGCTGGCCATGCCTTCCGCCTGGCTACTTCAACCTCGGCCAACAGCTCCGCCCCCCCCGCAGCTCCTCGCCCAAGCCTCTCCAGGTTCTCCTTTACCCAAATCCAGATAGCAGATGTTCTGAAAGAGCTGCAAAACCTGGACCCGTACAAATCAGCTGGGCTTGACAATCTGGACCCTCTATTTCTGAAACTATCTGCCACCATTGTCGCAACCCCTATTACCAGCCTGTTCAACCTCTCTTTCATCTCGTCTGAGATCCCCAAGGATTGGAAAGCTGCCGCAGTCATCCCCCTCTTCAAAGGGGGAGACACCCTGGACCCAAACTGTTACAGACCTATATCCATCCTGCCCTGCCTATCTAAGGTCTTCGAAAGCCAAGTCAACAAACAGGTCACTGACCATCTCGAATCCCACCGTACCTTCTCCGCTGTGCAATCTGGTTTCCGAGCCGGTCATGGGTGCACCTCAGCCACACTCAAGGTACTAAACGACATCATAACCGCCATCGATAAAAGACAGTACTGTGCAGCCGTCTTCATCGACCTCGCCAAGGCTTTCGACTCTGTCAATCACCATATTCTTATCGGCAGACTCAGTAGCCTCGGTTTTTCGGATGACTGCCTTGCCTGGTTCACCAATTACTTTGCAGACAGAGTTCAGTGTGTCAAATCGGAGGGCATGCTGTCCGGTCCTCTGGCAGTCTCTATGGGGGTGCCACAGGGTTCAATTCTCGGGCCGACTCTTTTCTCTGTGTATATCAATGATGTTGCTCTTGCTGCGGGCGATTCCCTGATCCACCTCTACGCAGACGACACCATTCTATATACTTTCGGCCCGTCTTTGGACACTGTGCTATCTAACCTCCAAACAAGCTTCAATGCCATACAACACTCCTTCCGTGGCCTCCAACTGCTCTTAAACGCTAGTAAAACCAAATGCATGCTTTTCAACCGGTCGCTGCCTGCACCTGCATGCCCGACT
>NC_034175.2:23167378-23179878 GCF_002021735.2 Oncorhynchus kisutch
CATATCAAGCCTCTGCTGTTCTTTCATTTTTCTCTCTACTGCCTCTGCCTCCTCTCACTCCGTCGCTCAGCCGTCACTCACCCGCTCACCCTCCTCTCTCTTCCCCTCTCGACAGAGAGAGAGGTTTGCATCCTCCCTCCTCGTCCCTTCTCGCCCTGTGGAGGTTAGCTCTCTGTTGCGGGGTTGGTTTCACTTCCTTCTTTAAGCCTGTGTTTGTGCTTCTCTCAGGACTTGGCTGGGCATGTGTTGATTTGTTAAGCTGTGTGTTCTCTTTTTGGGGCTCACCTTCTGCTTGCCCACACAGCCACATTGTATTTGGGACTCAAAAGGAGCATGAACTTAGATCAAGATAACTAATAACTGCAACACTGGTTTTTATGTTGATTTCTGTTACACAGGAAAATAATAAGAGACACACCGTTGCTAGGTACTTTATTGAGACCTTGTGACCCTTCTCTCTCTCTCTTTGGTTTTTAAGAAAGGGTCAAGTTTAAAAGGGATCTCACAACATGTAGATAGACATAAGGTTTTTGATCCTATGGATATGGAGAGTGGGGAGTGTGATTTTAGCATACTTGGTGCAATGGCAGGCTGCAGTCAATTTTTCCACAATCCAACACACACTCATACAGTGCAGTGTATTTACTGACAAACACTCAACATCTCACTCACAGAGCAATTCAAAACTTTGAACGATGTCTGGCTCTGGGGAGAAGGAGGGGAGAATCCTGGAGTGAGTCTCAGTCTCCCCCCTTCTCCTCAGCCTCTCTTCTCTCCTCATTCACCCCCCCCCCCCCCTCATCTGCCTCCCCATTCTACTCGTTCCCCTCCTTCTCCCCCTCCGTCCCCCTTATGTTGGCCCACAGGAACTCTGAGAAATATGCTGATGGGGGATATTTTGAAAGTAAGGTGGACGGAGGCCAACACTATGTTTTTACTAGCTTCCTGTGCTTAGGGCTAGAAACACAGATAGGGAATCAGATAGGGGGCAGGGATAGGAACATCTTCCAATATCTTCCCTTCTCCGTATCCCTCAAGCATTAGATTCAGGAGAAAGTCAACTCACCTGGCTATGGATGTGATGTGAGTAATAAATACATCTATTGAGTTCATTGTTAAAGACAGCCTAAGTGGATCCCTCTCTTTTCTCATTGAAGATGGGTGGTGGGGTGGTATCCTCTACAGGTTTGGGGTTCAAGAGAGACTTTGCCTCCTCTCTGTTTTGTGTTGCAGTTTGTTTACCCGTTGGTAGTCAGATTTAGCATGTGGTGCTGATGAAAGGCAGCGCATCTTCATCTAGAACCTGGATGAACATCTTTCCAACCGAACACAATGCTTCCAAACTCGACCTGATGTGCAAAACCATATTTATTTTTTTCAACAACAAAAAAATACTAAATCTCAAAGAACTAAAGTTCAACTACGTTTCATATTGTTGAAAGAGGATTTTATTGAGGATACTGATGGTCTGGTATTCTTTGAACAAGGCCCACTGGATACACTCTCCCACTCAGCATTGCATTAGTCACCCACACAGAGCCCGTGACCTAGCTGCTGTACCGACCTGCAATGTGAACCAGTGTCTGACCTCACGCGGTGAGAGAGAAAGAGAGCTTCAAAAGGGCAGAAGCGACAGAGGCTGGGGAAGGTTGTCCTCTCGCATTGTGCGCATAACACAAAAGGTGTTTCCATGGCATTTCCTCTGCCTACGCGCTCTCCCGCTAGCTAGTTAGGAATAGCATAGCAATAGGCTTTATGCTGGCTAGCAATAGGCTATGTTGTATGCTAGCGATCTAGTTAGTTATTCCTGGAGGTTTCAGTCTTCTCCCGCGGCTCAGGTTCTTTCCAAAACAGCCCGGCCAAAAGGCCACCAACAAATCCACAGGACAATATCAGGCCCCTTCACCATCAGGCCCATGACTAAGCTAAATTAATATTAAAGAGAATTACAGACTGCCTGAAGTCAAACTCAGAAACTAGGTAATTAATTGATTGAGCGGGAAGTTCCTCGGAGAGACCAGGCAGGAAGAAGTGTTGTTTATCTCTGTTGTTATTAAGGCATATCTAGTATCTGATCCCTAGGAGCATATGGACCCATGTCAAATATCTAGAGGTATACCGTATACAACGTTATATTATTAATTTGTATGACATACAAGTATTTTCTATCTGTGGAATCTGTAGTGTGTTCACTCTGGGGAAATTATATTGGTGAAGGTTTTTCAGTGCAATTAATACATATGTTTTGCCTGTGGATTCTTTGAACTAGCACAGTTGGTTGGAGAGGATGGAGGTTATCCACATGTTTACATAACAAGCATATGGGCTTCCATTGTTGATAAAAGGATATCCACTTGGCAGTAGACAATAGAATAGGCTATGTTCTACATAAGTTGTCCCAATTCGTGTATCGACTCTTGGAAGCACGATAAAGTGTCCTCTGAGTATGAATTGTTATACAGTGTTGAGATGTATCACTGTTGGAAACCAATGGAACAGACAATGATTCTGCATTTGGAAGATTGTCCATTCCCTAGTCTAACGGCATTCCAAGTGGTCTCGTATTGGGAGCACGCCGGAATACCAGCGTTATTGGAGCTATCAGGACCTTGGACAGGGACGCCCAATGTGTCAACATACTGGATATTCCTTCCCGTTCTCTGGATTGAAAAGAAAGAGAATGCCTCCGGGCCACCGTATACATGTCCTGCTGTTGTTTACATTGTACTGTCGGACCTAATGTTTGCCATATTGCTCACTTACCAATATGTCATTTGCATAGCACTATCTGAATTCTCACTTCCATACAGTTCAGATAAACTCACCATCGATTCTTTTCAAAGTCCTGGAAAATGAAAGTGGGAAAAAAGTATTGCCTCCTTTCTCAAACCGTCTGTGATGAGGCTCGTTCAAGTGTTTGCCACGTTTTCCTCAAGTTTCGGAGACGCATGTCATGAACGAAACACGGTGCAGTGGCGGCGGTGCATTCTGGTGCCAGCTGGCAAGCAAACAAGTCCCCTAGACAACCACAGGGCCAGCTGGAAGCCTGCCACACACATTTAACATGCTCCTCACCATGTTCAATGTAATGCAGAACTTTATCAGCCCCAACCCTCCACTGCTACAACACGGCACTAATGATGTGGGTCATGAATAAATGCATCGCCGGACTGTGTTTATTTACTCTGAAGATGTTATATATTCAAGTGATGGTACGCCAAAGATGAAACAGTCTCTCTCTCTCGTTTTAAGAGGCATTTGAAAACTTCATTAAGATTAGCCCAGTCCACCTTTTTTTGAGATGACTAAGAAAATGTAAGACTCATTGACATTTTCAGTTGACTTAAGCCCAAGGGAACATAACTGGTTAAGTATATTACCCTTCCAGCAGCTTCATTAACCGGTTTAAACTGTTTTTACCAACACTATTTTCACACAATTTGATAGAGGAACATACTGTACGTTGTCCACAGTGTGTTCAGCTGTCACACATTTTGTGCTATTTTAACTTCGGTCTACCTGAAATACTTCACATTCCTTTAACACACCACACCAGCTGTACTCCAGCAAGATACGTTCTGTAAGAAGCGAGCACAGTACTGATTGCACAGAGCAATGTATGACGCTAACGGGTGGTGTGCTTTTCTTCTTCTTCTCTCCAGACGATACCTATCGTCGAGTCATTTATCTTACGAGGTCGCCGGCACGGAACATTGAGTTCCTTTTATCAACTGCCAGACCCTTTCAGCTGCAAGGAATTATTGGCTACAAGTTTGTTGAGGCACGCCAGAAAAATGACACAGGACAAAGAATCAAGTTCCCATAGATTCTGTATTTGTATTTGCAAATAATGAACATGATTAGCGGTTGAAATTGTCAACCTGTGACGCCATGTGAAATCGTCAATAGTCACTGGATAGGTGGACATTGTTAGATTACTTTAGGGAGGCACGTGGGCTCAACAGATTGCTTGTATTATTTAACGTTGCATAATATCAGAAATACTAGTCTAAATCATGTGAATTAATTATTGGCCTTACATGAACCAGGTTCCATCTAAAGAGCCTGGTGCAAATTAGAAATAAAGTGTAACATTACGAAGATGGTTTCGATATGTCAATCAATCAAAGCAGTACTTTAGTATTTACGCAGTAGCACACAAACAATTTTGCCAGAAGAATGTAGTGGAACATAGTGGAGGGGGAGGAAGGGCTTCACCCTTCTCCTGCAGCCTTTCAATTACAGCCCAGAGTTCATCCGGATGGCACCCTATACTCTATATAGTGCACCACTTTTGACCAGAGCCCTATGGGCCCTGGTCAAAACTAGTGCACTACATAGGGAATAGGGTGCCATTTGGGACTCAGGCCTGGATATCCATGGCTGATTGGAATGTGGCGTCAGCCAGCACAAAAGGCTCTGCTTGGCCCCTCGCCAAGCCCCCGTCACTCACTCACTGGGCAGGCGCTGGAAGCCACCCAAGGTTACTCCGTCAATGGGCTCGACGACTTCTAACTAACTCCCTCGCCCGCCCTCAACAACTCACCCTCTCTCTCACTCTTCCTCCTTCTGCCTTACTCACCCTCGCCAAGCAGTACAAGTTGATGCATCTGTTAGGTGAACTTGACCTAACAGATGCAACCCGCTATTATTTCACTCGTCAGTTTCCATCTCCTTTGTTTTATGTAACACAATGTTTGGGGCAAATCCTAACTTCCACATAAATTGATTTTTTTCACTTAGTCTCCCATTGGCATCAATGCGTGACTATGTGAACATTTGACTTAAGTGGAAGTTAGAATTCACTGTTCAGTGTGGAGACTTTCTGGTTAGGTTACACTGTTATTGGCTTAGGGAAGTAAACTGTAGTCTGCTAGGTTTGGGGTTTAAGTGTGACTGCCCATAGCGAAGTTTAACGTTCCCTCCTTCTTCCTAATCCCATTTCCTTAAAACCCTAGGTGTCCCTGCATCCTGCCTGGGGGATCCCATCATGTGTTCCTACCAGATTATAGGGATCATCTTACAAACTAGTCATCCCATTCCCTCCACCAAATGTACAGTACCAAGCCTGTAACATAAGTGTTTTGGAATTCAAGAAATTATCCACAACTCTGGTACTTAGGTGTTGTGGGTGGCAAATATTTATACGCTAGAGATACAGTATGGTTCTATTGTGGTGTGGTCTGAATATCGATCAGTATGTTGTAGCAAAGATTTTCTGAATACAGGTCCTGGGGACCCAAAGGAGTGACCTTTTTTAGATTTTGCCCTAGAACTACCCACCTGATTCCACTAATCAAAGGTTTGATTATGAGTTGATTAGTTGAATCAGGTGTGTAGTTCCCCAGGACCAGGATGAAGAAACACTGTTGTATCCTGTGACTCTCAACACTTATTAAAAGTGTTCATTTGAATCCTTCAGCTTTCCAGTGACGAATTTGAAACAAGAATGAGTCTTCGTTTTACTTCAAACAATCCCATTTTAAGCTTTCAGGAAGCACCTAGTACATTAAGGCACCACTGGGCTGGTTTGAGAACGTTCCCTGAGGCTATTCAGGTGAATATGACAACTCACCGTCCTGCTGTCAACTGTTACCTTTTCCTCTGCCAATAGTGCCATGTCCCGCCAATTGTATCATACCTTCTTTGTTAAAAAACGTACCCTACTCTCTTTATTCTCATCCCCCTCCCACCCACCCCCTCCCATACCCAAGAAGAGTTTGGGGAAGCCCCCCTTTCCCCCTCACACCCCCCATGCATCCCGCAGAAATCAGGAGAGATTCTAAATTAGGAAGGGGGATTAAGCCCTACTCCGTAACCCCCCGCCCCATAATCCACCAAAACAATGCTTTCTAACGTAGAGCGAGAGGTCGGGAGGCGTGGGTAAATACTCTCTGTCGGTTACTCCTTATGGTTGCTTTCCCTCGGAAAAGACGCACATACAGGCAGCTCGTTTGGTTTCCAGTACGACCCCCTTTTTCATAATCCTCTATAGTATAGCGTAATGAGGTAACAGGGGAGATGGGTGTAATATGCGCTAATAGGGTCGGCGGGAGCTGATTTTATTGGGATCAGCATTGGCACAAGGGCGTTGGTAACTTGGGCGCTGTTAAGCTGTATTGTTAATTGCAATGGTGGTTTCGACATCAACCATAACAACACAAGCCCCGTCAATGATGAGAAGGAGGTGGATTACAATAATATTACTGATGACCAATGATGTAAGACAGTGGCTATGCAATGAAATAGGGGCCCTGTTTTAAATATGTCAACGAGCTATAGCAGGCCATGGGATGCACTTTTAATTCCATCACTATGTCAAGTTTTATTAAAACCCATTTGTCACAAAGAGAGAGAGAGAGAGGAAGAGAGAGGGAAAGAGAGAGAAAGAGAGGGAGAGAAAGGCATAGAGGAGTGATTTGCTGGGGGTAATAATGGGGATAGGAAGAGTGATTTGCTGGGGGTAATAATGGGGATAGGAGTGGAAGGGGGAGGGTGTTTTGGCTTGCGTGGGGGTAGGGTAGAGTGAGGAGAGGTGTGTTGGCATCACCTTAGGGAGTGGGCCTGAGAGGGGAAGAGAGAAAGGGACAGAGAGGGGGAGACAGGGGCTCACCACGAGAGATTAATGATGGAACAGGTGTACTCAGGACAAGGGGGACCAATGCCCACCAAGTCCCTCTACCCCTCCATCCCACCAGCCCAGCCACAAATCCCCACCCCACTCCACCCCACTCCACCCCACCTCCATGCCCATTTGTTACTGTCTTTGGAGTCCATCAAGGTTTAACGTTGTGCCCCTTGATTTTCCTCGAGTTCCAGGCAGAAAGACTAGACAGCACATCTAAACCCATCAGCTCTTTGGTCCCCTCAGCTCAGACACACACACTGATTATTAATTGCCTTAATTCAAGCCTAATTATGCTCCCTCACTTCTCGAAACAAGGAAGGGAATTCCTTCAGATCAGCTACAATGAGCGTTGTGTTGTTCAGACCCAAGCGTTCACATCGCTTGTGTCTGTAATGTTAGCACTTTTTGATGTGTTCCCTTTCAACGTTAACCCGGATTAATAACGGCGTCACGTCAGCCATTTTGAAGTAGTAGACCTTGCTTGTGCGGAGTGAGCATTTATTTGTTTTCGCATGCAGCGCAGGCTGGGTTTTATGGAAGGATGTGTGTGCGTGTGTGTGTGCGTGTGTGTGTCCGTGCATGTGCGCATGGCTTTGAGTGTATGCGCCCAGTTCCCTGGCCACCTTCCTATCTCCCTGCTTTCTGCATGTGTGTGTGTGTGTGGCAGTCACTTTCCCTTTCCCTGTCAGAACGCTTAGACTTGGCACAGGGTTCTGATGTGCCATCAAAGTCTCCTACACCCCCCCCCCTCCTCATCGCTTGTCATCTCCTGCCTAACCCACGCGCCCCCCAGGACCCCCAATCTACCTCCAATCAAAAGGAAATTAAATGATTCATTATGTCTCCCTCCCATCTCATCATGTAAAAACATTAAATATAAAAGAAAGAGAAGTGGTTCGAACTTCGAACACTTTTATAATGCCTTCCTCCTCCCGGTTCAGACTGAATAGTACATGACGGGAGGAGAGGAGTAAAATGAAGTGTGACAACATATGAATTTCAAATTTCCGCGGAGACATCAAAGTGTGCCATCCCGGGTGCCTCCCGACAAGGACACTTTCTGATTTTTAATTCCGTCCCCTGATTGTATCGTGGGGCCCTCACGAAGAATGGGAGCTGCCAATGAGTGGCATCAGGCTTGGAGAGATAGAGACGGAGTAGAGAGAGGAGTAGGGGAGGCGGTAGAAGAGAGGGAGAAGAGAGGGAGATAGATAGATCATAGGGGGGTAAGAAGAGGAGACGGAGGAGGAGGAAGGAGAGAAGAAAGGGGAAGCTCCTCCAAACATGGCGGCCTGGCTCTTTGTTGTCGAAGCGATCACAGAGCTTCTTTCATCAGACTGAGAGAAGACGAGAGCAAGAGAGAGCTCTCCACTCCTCCACTCCTCTCTGTTTGGGTGATGGGGACAGGGAGGGAGAGGAGGGGGGGGGGGCAGCAGTGCACCCCTCAACGCACACACATTACAGTCCAAGGCTCTTCTCCCAAGGACTTACTCTCATGTTGAAGAATTACAAAGGCAATACGTCTGGGCCTACGTGTGTGTTGTGTGTGCGTGCATGCGTGTGTGTGTCTCTGTGAACGTATACATTTGTGTACTGTATATGCTTGAATGTAATATCTGTCGATCTTCACCACCAAACATGGTTTGGCACCGATATAAACTCTGCTCTGGGATGATAAACATTGTTTAAGTCAAAATTTCCACGAGGCTTCTGCATTTCCTGGCTGTGCAGGGATAGCAGACCATAAAATTAGAATTAGTACCCTCAATATGGCGGACATGTAGCAGACGAATGCTGCTGTATAATTGCCTTGGAGGGTCTCAGCAAGACCCTATGAGGCCTCTGGCGTCCTGCTACCACGGCGGAGATTCTGTTCCTTGCCACACGGCAGCTATGCCGGCCCAGCCTGCCATGCTACCCTCTCTGCTCCGTGCCGGGGGCCACACAGCCCAGAGGTGGCCCTCCCAGCACCCCTGCAACCACCACCCTGCTGGGAGGCAAGGGAAACCTTATGCGCAAAACACAGGGGTCACAAAGGCCACACACACCACACACTGCGAGTGTTTGAGACTGACTTAGGCCTAGATTCAATCAGATCAAGCACTAACCACTGATATCCGACACCCACATAGCTGATGTTTTGGTAGTGTCGAAGGTGTAACTGTGTCGGAGGTGTAACTGCATTGGAGCTGTCAAATCAGTGAGCAGCTGCTCTTGATCATTGTCAGGAAGCTACACCCGTCCCACTGGCGTTAGAAGATCAGAATGAGAAGTGTAGGCTAAATAGAAAATCATTAAACGAAATAATGAGGATTTCTATCAGCCTAATCTAGGTGTAGATTACATATCACATTCCAGTGTCCGAACACGTTAACAAGGCTGCATGGGATTTCACTTAATGTGACTCCGTGCAGCCAATGGCAATGTTCGCTTTAGGTATAATGCCGGGAGATGCATGTGGATTTGACAGCTCTAACACAGTTCCACCTCCGACAAAACAACCGCTATGCGGATGTCAGCTAAAATGTATCTGATTGAATCGAGCCCTGAATTGCAGTCAGAAAGTATGGAATCTCCAAATCACCTTGCATCTCAAACAACTCCTCGCTGTGTGATGAAGATTAGCGATTCTGTGCCTTGCTCAAACCCGCTAACAGACTGGATACATTTAGTCAATATTGGAGACCAATCATTTTTGGCTTCTTTGTTTTCTTTATCCGGCTTGAAAACAACAAAGAACATTTTCTGTACACCTTATGTCATGTTTTTTGGTTCAATATCACAACATAAATATCATCAAAACCCTGATGAATCATCAAAACGGTGAAGCGTGGGATGATGAATAGTGGGATGTGGGGGAAATGTGGAACATGGATCCAGTTCAAAGCGGTGAAGCCGCTCCGTCAGTTTAAGATTTTGCTCTGTTTGAAGAAGTACTCAAAACAGTCAAATGAGTACTATTAATCACAAGCCGATGAAGTGAGAGAGTTTGCAGGATGAGAGAGAGCAGAGGTATGTGACCGAGTGCCTGTAGGCCTCATAGGCTTTACCTGGGTGCGTGTGGGGCTGGCGGCATCTCACTAGAGCACACCTGGGTTTTTAATTGCTGGGGGGGGGGGGGGGGGGGGTGACCATACTGTGCGGAGCGGTGCAAGAGCATTTGTGATGTCCACCCCATACAACAGCCATGATCACAAATCTGATGAAATCTTATCACGTTTCTTCCCTGAAAAGTATGCAACACGTGTAAGTCTCCTCACAGGCCTCGCACCCCTGGCATTTCTTTCAGGGTGCAATGTAAAACTGAAAGTCTATATGGTAATCCGTACAACATTATGTTTCGCCTTAGATTACATCAAATTGTCCTTATAAGAGCAACAGATGATGAGACAGCAGAAACGTCTATTTGAGTATTGAGGTTATTTCTCTGTCTGTGTGTGATGTTCCTATGCAATAAAATATTATCCGTATTGACCAGACACACTTGAAATGACACACATGCACACACACATGCACAAACAAACGCACACACACACCCACACAACAAATTGTGTAGAAAGAAAACCATGAAATTAGGAAGGGGGTCAGTTCTGCCCATACCCCCCACCTCCACCACCCTCTACTCCCAAAACACTCCCACCCACTCCTCCTTTCCCTGTCGCCCAGTCGTCCCAGAGAGAGAAAGCTGTGGAGGGGTGCAGAAGCAGCTGGGAGACGCTGAGCCACAATGGCCCTTCAGGGGGAGACAGCCTTAATCCCTCCCCCGTCCCACAGCGACACTGAAAGGCGAGCTGTCACTCAAACACGGGCACCCTCGGGTCTCTGAGATGGGCGCACTGTTAGGATTCTCGGATTTAGGATTTACCTTCCACCCCCCCTAACCTCCCCTTCCTCATATTCCTCCTGCTCTTAGGCAGCTGGATAAAACCCACCACCAGACTGTATTGTACATTTTGTGTGTGTGTGAGTGTGAGTGTGAGTGTGAGTGTGTGTGTGTGTGCGTGTGTGCGTGCGTGCAAGAGAGACAGAGAGAGAGAGAGAGCACAGTATATGAAATGCAATCTTTGGTTTGAACATCCCTTTGAACATTTTGATAAATACAAGAAATGTAACTAATTAAAAATGATAGTGTGACGGGTTAAAATAGATTTTATTTAAATATTTCTTTATTTGGATGCTTTGCATAGTCATTACACGGATTTAAATAATGCATTACAATACATGATATTACTGTAACACATTGTCAATTAAAATGAGTAGTTCATTAATGGAATTCAATGAAGCAGCATTAGGCTATATCATTCAAACTGCTACAGCATAGTGAAGAGCCTTCGGATGCATTTTCTGTGAGTGTTTAGTAGCACACAGTGACACACACACACACACACACACACACACACACACACAGTGAACACTTACTTTGAGGTGTCAGTCTGTAATGTTCCCTGGCAGTGTGTGTGTGTGTGTGTGTGTGTGTGTGTGTGTGTGTGTGTGTGTGTGTGTGTGTGTGTGTGTGTGTGTGTGTGTGTGTGCGCACAGCTGATCAGTGCACAACTCATCAGAGAGAGAGAGAGAGAGAGAGTGTTTGAGTGTGTCTCCTACTGTGTATGGACCTACGTATATCAGCCTGTAAGAGATGATGGGTATAAAGACATTGGCGACAGGGGGAAGCTGCTTCCTCCCAGGCCCATCTAGCCTGGATCCAGCCTTCCCTCCCCGTGGTTCTGGAGGAGTGGCTGCCATCCATTACCCAGGGCTTGAGCAGTTAACAGAGCTGGCTGCCATCCATTACCCAGGGCTGGAGCAGTTAACAGAGCTGGCTGCCATCCATTACCCAGAGCTGGAGCAGTTAACAGAGCTGGCTGCCATCCATTACCCAGAGCTGGAGCAGTTAACAGAGCTGGCTGCCATCCATTACCTAGGGTTGGAGCAGTTAACAGAGTGGCTGCCATCCATTACCCAGGGCTGGAGCAGTTAACAGAGTGGCTGCCATCCATTACCTGGGGCTGGAGCAGTTAACAGAGCTGGCTGTCATCCATTACCCAGGGCTGGAGCAGTTAACAGAGTGGCTGCCATCCATTACCCAGGGCTGGAGCAGTTAACAGAGCTGGCTGTCATCCATTACCCAGGGCTAGAGCAGTTAACAGAGTGGCTGCCATCCATTACCCAGGGCTTGAGCAGTTAACATAGCGGCTGCTCCGGGACACGGGAGAGGGATGGATTCAGTGGGGCTGTATCGTTAATTTACTATACTGTCAACACCAGTGTGTGCGTGCGTGCGTGTGCGTGTGTGTGTGTGTGTGTGTTTGTGAGAGTGAGTGAGAAAGAGAGAGAGAAAGAAAGAAAAAAGAAAGAGAAAGAGAGAGACGGTGTGTGGGGGGGGGGCAGTGTGTGTGTGGATACATGCGTGTCTGTGTGCGTGTGATTATGTGATAGATCCGTCCCTGTGTGTGATGTCAAATCACCCATAAGTAACCACGATAATAAAGCAGTAATGGTTATATGAATCAATGAATGGATGAAGATTAATTAAGATGAAGTAATACTATAAAGTCTGAGCACAATGTGTCTGAGAAAAGAATGAACAGTATATATGAATGCAAGCCTTCCAGATGCGCAGAAATATAAAATGAGTCAACACGCTACCAGATTTAGACTTTAGAAAACTGACACGAAGCATATGTACACTTCATATTTAATGTCTCCCCCTCCATCACAAACCAAACCACAGAGCAGCCCTCCACGGCAAAGCCCACCGCAGAGCAAGTTTTAATGGTAAATCAACAAAGCCCCACATGAAAGAAAGGCTAGCTTTCCAGTTTGCAGGCTGAGGAATTATTCATCAATGATGTAGCGGGCACTGCAGGCCAAA